>NW_026252665.1:0-10499 GCF_025094135.1 Mucor mucedo | reverse complement strand
CAATCCACGGTGTTGTGCGTGGTTACACGGTGGAACGAACAGAATTTTCCAGACGATTCTCTTGTTTGGTGGGGTCTTGATGGATAACCCGCAGCAGAAGACGAACCAGAAGAAGAACCAGAAGAAGAAGCAACAGAAACAGGAGTACTATTAGACCCAGCGGATCGTTCTTGAACGTGACTATGACGAGACGTAGCAGCATGCTTCGACAGACGCGAAAACTGGTGAACATCATCATTTTGGTTCATCACGGAGGCAGAGCGCTTGGGAGCACGAGGTGCAGGGACATCCATAGAATCAGCTCTCATTTTACCTTTAGAAAGGCGGTTGAGTAACCCACGAGCAAGACCAGCAAGAACATCTACATCATTTTGTTTGTATATAGGCAAAGTGGCGGTAGCAATAGATACTTGATTCATAAGGTTGTCAGGCAAAGCGAAAAGGAATTTTTCAGCCAATACTGACTTAGGGAGAACTTGGTCAACAGCGCGACGACGAAGACTATTGAATCGGTCGATAAATGATTCCAACGATTCACCACGAAGCATGCTGATATTATTCAATTCTCTTGCACAGTTGTTACGCTCTTCTTGAGCATTTAAGCCGTACCGAGCTTGGAATGCAGCAGAGAATTGAGCCCAGGTGGGATCAACTTGGAAAACCATGCGGAACTTGGTCAAGTAGCCTTCAAACCATACTCTGGTATTACTAGTCAATTGTGGGGGGAGCAAACGCAAAAAGTTGGCATCAAGGTCCAAGTTATGACAATTCATAACATCAGTAAAACGAGTTAAACACGTCTTGATGTCTTCAAAGATGTGTTCACCAGGAATATTGTCGTGACCTTCCCAGCAAAACATAGGTAGCTTGACCGGAACAACGGACGATCTCTTCGATACTTGGATGGTATCCTTCACCGTATCTTTCATCGCTTCCAAGCAATTCTTCATCAACTTCAAATCTTGAGTTCGGCGATTTAAGCGAGTACGCTTGTTGTTCAAAGAAGGATCGTTTTCGGGTGCAACACCAACATATCTAGTGAGATCCAAAATTTCATCACGAATGATGGAAATGGCGGTCTTGATATCATCAATCTTGTTATCATTCCCAGTAGGCTTAGGTTCACCAGCAGGTTGAGTATTAACTGCATTATCTTCTTGAATAGGTTCATTCAACGCAGTGGATTCAACAAATGTTTGTTCAATGCCTTCCATGGAATCATCTTGAGTTTCAAAGGGCTCAGTATTAGAAGATTGATCATGAACATCAGCGGGAACATCAACAGGAGTATCAGTGGCAACAGGAGAGAGAGGGTTACCATGAACATCAGTAGGGGAACCAATGGAAATAGAAGAGGAACGGTCGTTTTGAGACATTTAGATAAAAATTTGTTGTATAAAGTAAGTTATAACGGTTGATAAAAAAAAATGAGAAATTCGAGAGTGATAATAGCGAATTAAGAATAAAATGTAAAATTTAACAAAGTGAAATTACCAAACTGCAAAAATAAACTAAAGCTTTATTAAACAAATAAATGGGGGTCTTTATATACACATTATTTCAGACATTGATCACAGATGGGCTGATGACGGTTGTGGGTAGATTTATCCAGATAATACTCGGATGTAATGATCCCATATAGAAAGACCATAATGAGATGTCAATAACAATAACAATAACATTCATTCTTAAACCGTGTATGTCTTGTAGCACAACATTCAGGGGAAAATGTAGTTCTTATTAAAGATAGCTGTGGCACCTCAACGTGGCTGATGTAACCTTCATATGTTTTCATATTATGTTATTATTTAAATGTATGCCTTATACTTGTATGAAGGATGATATGAGATCAAGACTGTACATAAAGTAAATGATCAGTATTTAATATAAAGTACCAATAAGAATTATATTTAGGATTATCAAATGGAAGATTTAAGAAGTGTAGATAGAGTCATATATTAAGTATATAGCCTCGATCACGACACCGGGCAAAATCTGATGCATAGACGTTCATATTATTTTCATAATCTTCGACTTCATTTTGATCGCCAGTACTTTCCATATTAACATTCTTTGAAAGAGGTGGTAATACAGATTTTTTACCAATCTCTAAATCAACGTGCTTTTGGTTATCATAACGCAAAAACGACTTGTCAACAAAAACAACTTTGGGAAGGTCATTCTTGATTGATTCCAGAGTCATGGCTTGTTGATAACCATCTATTGCATGAAGTAAGTAGTTGAAACGGTTTATGTGAACGATGGAGACTTTAACGATGACATTGCTTGACAAATCAAAGGATTTTCCCACTATTCCATATGCTGCTACACCCATAGATGACCACAAAAAAACGTATTGACCTACGGATCAAATATTAATGATTTTTTCGTTGATATTACTTGTTGTATCATAAATCTCCAAAGCCGCCCATGCGTCAAATGCAGCGTTGTTGTGATCGAGGCTATATACTTAATATATGACTCTATCTACACTTCATTAATTTTCCATTTCACCCTGAAACTTTTTACCGGTCTAAACATATTTTGGACCGATACCGCCAGTATCGGTGCAATTTTTAGAAATTACGGATACCGCCGGTCTTTTTTAAAAACTGCACCGATACCGATTTTTAAAAAAATGAAAAACTACCGTAAAAATGAAATTAAAAGTTGGGAAATGATGCTTGTTGACATATTTATTATAGTTGATAAGAAAAAAAAGTTTATAAAGTTAATATTGATGGAAGTAATAAGCGAAAAGTGAATGTTTGAATGGGAGAGGGTACATTTGTTGTTACACGACAAAATTTTTTTTTTCCTCTAGTGGTGCTGAAGTTCAACTTTTGCTTTTTCGTTCCTTTTTCAATTTTTATTTTTATTTTTTTGCTCAAGTTAAAACAATGTTTTTTACTTGGCCAGCCGTAGCAGACATGTCCTTTTCGAAGGCATCACCAGTTCGAAGTACATATTGAAATGTAGATTCATCACCAGTTTCTTTCAATAAGCCAACGACAGAAACAATATCCTCAGCGTCAAAAACCACGAATTTTTTGTCGGTTCCGTTGAAAGGTTGGACACGAGGAACGGATTTAGAGTATGGCGACACACCATGAGTTCTCATCAACTCACCATACACGTAATGGGACCCCTGTCTTTCCTCGAACATTTGGAATCTGAAGAAGAAAAGGACCTTGCAGACATACCAGTTGGATACCGAAGAGAAACGACTATATTTAAAAGAAATTCAGCATACACACAATAGAAACACAACAACAAACACTTACCTATTTTTATGAACAGCAGTAAACATCACATACTCGCCACCACGAGAGCTCGACTTGTTTTTTTCTTTTGACATGGAAGAAATGTACACCTGGTTGTCAAAAAACAGTTTGGCCGAAATTATCACTTCTTGACGAAGAAAACAATTGGGGATATTGACCTGCTTTGAACCAACCATTCGACTTAAACAATCCATTAAAGCTTTCAACCAAGGAAGAGTACGAATGTCACCTTTGATACAACTAGTCTTGTCCAATGTCAGCTTTCGGACCAAATTGAGTACAACCAATGAACCCGCATCAGACACATGGAAAGGAGACCATAGTTGAGGAGAATTAGGATCATTGTTGGGATGGGACATGTAATTATTGGGATTGTTGGCAACAGCAGTCAAGGCAGAAAAGTCAAATATTTTGGACAATTGAAAAAACTTGAAGATTTCCCGCGTTTCCATGATATTACCAGCATTTACACCTGGATGCATCGTTGATCTGATTCGTTTTTTGTAAGCTCCAATGGACCTTTCGAGAGATCTGGCTGAGTAGCATCTAAGGGGCCTAAAGAAAGTTAGTCAGTAAATATTATACAGTTAATAACTATTGGTAAAGGCAGCTTACCCCATTCGCTTGATCATGTAAGGAATATGATGCAGTTGATGCATATTGTACTTGAGGATCGTGCGAGAAATGGTCTGAGATACTAGGCAGCTGTCCAGATACTTGAACCAGTCATCGAAAGATCTTAATGACATTGGAGGTTAGTAAGGGTTAGGCTTGGTAAATATATGATTAATTGACTAATTACTTTTCAATCTCTTTCAGATCATCTTTGTTAATGGACCACTGCAAACTCAGTTTTACACCACGAGAAAGGGAAATCAACGCAGAGGCAGTACTTCTACCAGCAGTATTCCTACTACCAAAGATAGATGCAATCAGAGTGGGCACCACGTAAACCAGCCAGGCAATCCAATCGACAGATCGATACATCGACCGAGCATTTTCAGAGACAATACCCTGGAAGGAGCCATTGAAGTCAGAGGGAATATTACAACGAGAGTCATCCATGGATCGTTTGATTTTTATAAATTCGGCAGAAGAAAGGCAAAATGGATATTTATCTTCTCTACCAGCAAACTTGTAACGGTCGTTGTAACGAGGAGAAAGAATGTCAAAACAGAGCTTGCTGACGTTAGAGAACATGTGAAGCTCATCACACATGAAAAAATCAATCGACAGAAAGGTGTTTAAGCGTCCAAATGGTGTAGGGCTTTTGATCGCGTAATTGTTGAATTCGGCAGGCTATAGAGGTAATATATTTAGTATTGGTAGATGATTTCATAATGGAGCACTTACAATATCCTCCTCCAACAGCAACAAGGACTTTGATCTGATTGACGAAGTTCTGTCAATAAAATATTTGCCAAGTTTTCCACCATCAATTGGGCGCTCTCCTTTCACTAATTTGAATAAGAGAAATGTCAACGGATTTTCGTATTCTGTAAGGACTCGTTTACTTACCCAAGCAGAATCTACACCCATACGTGCTTGTATGACCACCAAACATCAACAAACGCTGGTTGATCTCAACGCCATCAGCAATCACACCAAGATTAAAAACTTTGGATGTAGCAACATGAACACCATTTTTTTTAACTACAATCGGGTTTGTACTCAAAGTATCGAGACTGCTGATTATAGGCCGTAAGTACGAACTAAAATTGGTTTTGGTATCTCCATAGAAGATAGCTACTTGAAACGTATATTCATCTGTATACCTATAGGGAAAATCATTACAATATCAGTATTAATTTTAGGACCTGGACTATATATATTTGAAATAATACCTAATGGAAGGATCGATGCTTGGAATTATTACGTGAACCATCACCATGCTTTGTCTTGAAACTTTAGAAGTAAACCCATCCACACAGAGAACAATGGCAAGGTCTTGCTTATTTTCAAATAAACCTTTTTCACGGAGTTCCTTGTAAGCAGCGCCTGAAAAAAAGTCGGTATATGGATCATCTTCTGTCATGGCATCGATTACATCTCTATACTGCTCTACCTCGGAACGAAATCCATCACAAGCAAGCATCTTACTCAAATGATCCCCGATATCTACCATTTTGACAACAGATTTCGCACTTCTGGCAGCACCGCATTCAGGACAAGCCGTTAATGTGACATCTTCAACAGAATCGAAAAGATAACAGCCTTTAGCGGAGCAAACTTCATGGGTACGAACAAAATCCAGTGGTATTTTCCTTCTAATCATGGCCATACACTCCTTCAATGCAGGTACTCTTTTTTTGGGAGATAATTCTAATGTAAGGTAGATTGGATTAACAAATAAGCTTACTTGAGGCCACGGGAAATGGTTTACTTACGCGACTTATTTCTGTTTACTAGCATTTCGACGAATGACTTGATGTTGGCTACGGCCTGCACCGTCATGTTGTTGTTGATGCAAATGTAGTTGAACTGTATGCTATCAAGATCATTTTGAGTAAAAGGGTAGTCAGGAATAACAACATTTTTGATAATGGGTCCTTCTTGATTGGTGTAATGGACAGATACAACTATTTTCAGGTAATGTTAGGTAATGTACCCAAAGGTAATAAATTTTCACCATCTAATGACATACCTTCTAAATTTTCTTCGATATCAGTGGAGTTATCTGTCGCGAAATCGTTAAATTCTGGGAGTTCTTCAAGCACACCTTCGTTGTCAGAATCCGGATCAGAATATCCACCGTTCAAAAACTTTTCGTGATCTAGTTCGTCTAGGCGAATCTCTTCTTCGCGTGGCAAGATCAAAACGTCAGAATCAATATCAACCATGCTAATATCTTCGTGAAATTCGACATCAACATCCATATTATCAGCTGGATCCGTAGAAGCAGCAGCACCAGAGGTGTCACGGGTTGGGAATAGGGACGAAGAAGAAGAAGAAGAAGAAGAAGCAGTATCAGAAGTGTCGGTAGTGATGGCAGGAGTAATAGGGGCATTACGGGAAGAAGCCATACTTCCAACGAGAAGTTCGGCTATGCCACGTTTGGGGACACGATTCGTCTTAGCTTTTTGGACTTTGTTAATTGGGGACGACATGTATATATCAAAGAAATTTGGATTAAAGTAATTGATGAAAGGAAGTATCTAACACTTTTTTGGGGAGCTATTTATGTATTTTTTAAAATCGCTTACATCATATATTATCAGCAGGAAACACGCAACTTTTCCTTTTTGGCTACAAGTCCTTGTCAAAACCAATCCTGTTTATTGTTGGTTCCTAAGAAACGACATGCTAAGCTATTTCCTTATCCAGTGACAAGTCCTGTCGAAATGATCAGGCCACGGTTATTTTAATTACATCAGTGTGTTACATGACATCATATCCATTTTGGCAGGCGAAGCATGGATTGTGATTGGTGCAGATTGACTGGACTACATGAATTAAAAGTGAGTGACAGAATATAAATTGCCTTGTAACTTTGATTTTTTTTTCTACAGATACATATCTATTTTTTTAAAAATGAGCACAAATAACTCCTTGCCTTCTCAATGGTTTAACGCTCAAGAAATCGTTGATTTAATGAGACCTATGGTTGAAGAGGTTGTTAGTTCTATTGTTCCCAAGCTGTTGAAAGAACATACTCATTTGCCTGAAGGTAAACATTGTGATTGTTGCAGCCATATCAAGAATGCATCAAGATCAAGTAACAGGACCGATATTGGCCCAAAATCTACCCAAGAAAAAGATGGTAACGTTTTCGGATTTAAAAAAAAGTTACGCATTTATTAAATACAAGACTTACATTTTATAAAATTATAGCAAGGGAAGCCGTGGCAATGAAACTTCGCAAAACCATCACAAAAGCCATGGATTATTACAAAGCAAAGTTTTCTGAATATGGCTTTGATGACAACATGAATCATTTGGGTAGGAGAACCATCGAAAAGCCAAACACCTCTTACACGGTCCAGCTCGTTATCGATTCAACAAAAAAGTATTTCAAAGGTCTCGATGGTTCTGTCAATTATGAAAACAACAATAAAGCTTTGTTGGCTTTAGAGGGTAAAGCTCAAAAGGCGTATCACAATACTCATCATCTTTGTCGAGAATTTTTGGCTGCATACCTCGGAGACAGATTTGGTGTTAATGGCGTCAATTGGTTGAAACTCAATAAGCATGAACGAAAAGAGATTACGTATATGATTGAAAGCATTGTCTACTATTGGAACAAACGCTCTGGTGATTCAGGGATTCCACCCGAGGATGATGCTGCCAGTCGTATCTTTGATCTTGATGTTAATACGCCAATGGTTCCATTGCATCTTGCAGACGCAAACTGGATCGCTTGTGAGATGGTGAAGTCTTTGTTGTTGAACAAAAAAAAAGATGTACGTAAAATTTAACAGTTATAAGAATTATCTATAAATTAACCTTATGGCTTTTTAGCGCAAAATTAATCACAATCTTTTTGACAATGTTCGTGAGCCCCTTTCCGGATCGATGTTGGGTGGTATGGCTAACCTCCGTGTTAATTCAAGTAATGCCTCTGGTCCCTCTCTTTCATCTTTTACGCGTACCATGTCCACGGATGACAATGCTTACGATGATATTCCGATGGAAGCTTACTCGATCACAAACGATGAAATTGTTCCAACTTTCTCTGTTCCTTCTAAGCCACCTACCACACCTACCTCATCTATGCCACCTACCTCATCTATGCTACCTACCTCATCTATGCCACCTACCTCATCTATGCCACCTACCTCATCTATGCCACCTACCTCATCTATGCCACCTACCTCATCTATGCCACCTACCTCATCTATGCCACCTACCTCATCTATGCCACCTACCTCATCTATGCCACCTACCTCATCTATGCCACCTACCTCATCTATGCCACCTACTCCATCTATGCCATCTATGCCATCTATGCCACCTACTCCATCTATGCCAACAATCACATCAGTACCCTCTCCTACTTCTGAATTTTTCGCATCTACCTCTCCCCCGACATCTTCCTCGCTTCCAGTCATACCTCCCCCTTCACCTTCTTTACCATCTCCTTCACTTTCATTACCCCCCTCTGGCCCCATGGCTTCATCTACTCCTTCTGGCTCGTCTGCTGTCTCTACTTCTTTGCCTGTCTCTTTGGATGTTGGTGACAAAAATAGCAAGAATAACAAAAGAAAAGCCAAAGAAGCAAAACAAAAGCCAGATAAGCGCCCTCCAAGATCGTCTCGTAGTTTAGGTGGGGAATTATTTTCTCTCTGAGTTTTAACCTGCCCTATTTAAAACTTTTTTTTTTTTTTTCCTTTTTTTTTCTTTTTTCTCTCTTCTTTCTTCTTTCTTCTTTCTTTAAATAAAAAAATAATAGTAAGTCTATAAATGTTATTATGTTCAGTCATACTGTATTTGAGCCAGCTATAAAACTAACACGATATATAGTTTTTTGTAAAAGGTATATCTTTATCATGTCTATTCAAGCACTTGTTAAATAAGCGACATCCTTTAAGGTAAACGCTACTATTATAATATTATTATCTGTTTGTTATCCATTTTATTAACTACATTCTAACCATAGTTATACACGTATGGTGTGGTAAGTGCATCGCCAAGTCCACTGGTTTATTGTTAAGGTATGTATTATAATCATAACAACATGTGTGCTTGTTATTAACATTATTATTCGTAGGTAAGTACTCCTGGCCGTGTCCTTTCGTTTTGAACAATAGTAGTCTGCCCTGTTAGTTAGTCTGTATAGATCTGCGTGGGGTTTACACCGTTTTTTTTTCTGCAATATCTATAACTACTCTTCGTGTTTTTATTTAAATAAAAGTCTTTTTTTTCAATATATACAATCCTAAATTTCAATATGTGCAAGGGTAGCAACCCATGAAATGTGTACGCTAGTCGTATTTTTAGCCAATACCATTCTTTTAAATAATAAGGTTACTACGTTACTATTTGCTGAAACTATAGCTTGTACTCGTCAGTATCGGTCCAAAAATTCGACAGATTATTTAAAAAATCGGTCCAATTTTTTGACAGATTATTTAAAAAATCCGTCCAAAAATTCGACCGATTTTTTAAATAATCGGTCCAATTTTTGGACCGCGACCGCCGGTCTAACTTTTTCAAAATCTTTTCAAAAATTGGACCGATAAAAAGTTTCACAGTGTTTGATAATCCTAAATATGATTATTATTGATACTGTTATATTAAATACTGAGCATTTACTTTATGTACATGCTTGATCTCATATCATCCTTCATACAAGTATAAGACATACATTTAAATAGTAACATTGATATGAAAACATATGAAGGTTACATCAGCCACATTGAGGTGCCCCAGCTATCTGAATTAAGAACTACATTTTCCCCTGAATATTGTGCTACAAGACATACACAGTTTAAGAATGAATGTTATTGTTATTGTTATTGACATCTTATTATGACCTTTCTATATGGGATCATTACATCCGAGTACTATCTGGATGAATCTACCCACGACCGTCATCAGCCCATCTGTGATTAATGTCTGAAATAATGTGTATATAAAGACCCCCTTTTATTTGTTTAATAAAGCCTTAGTTAATTTTTGCAAGTTTGATAATTTTCTTGTTTTTATTTTTATCAATCTACACCGATTTCCACAAGCGTAATGAATTCGGCTTAGGCTGAGCTCATGGGAGTACGACCAGTCACTGATCTTTAAATCTTTAGACAGTCTCCTCCCAAATACTTCTTTGCAAATGGCCGAAAGAGACAGCCTAACAGACTTCACAACCTTCTTCAGCTTGCTCCCTCACATTCAATGTCGAACGAATCCTTAACTTGCTTAAAATCTCCACCAACTTGACGCCCAATCTTCAAAATGACGGGGGATTTTAAAAAGTGAATCAAGGAGGATGGTAAAACATTCCAAGTAGGATCCAGATGTAATAGCATCACGGATGAGGCATAGGCAATCTGGACTACTGAAAGTTCTCCTTTAGCATTAGTGGTGATGTTGTATGGCCCCTCACACTCCAATCCTGTGACTACGGATGTTGAGCAGCTTTCCAATACACCATTAACTTCTACAAAATGAAATTTCTCGACCAGTAAATTTTTCGTTTCATTTACAATCTCGTCATATCCTCGCAAATATTGAATTCGAACACTATCAGGCAATGCAAGAGTTTCAGAATTGTCACTG
>NW_026252664.1:0-10604 GCF_025094135.1 Mucor mucedo | reverse complement strand
TTCTATTTCTCGCTATTCGAAAGAGTCTCTCAAATTATACTCTGTGCTACCTTCTTCTGCATCTTTTATTAAGCCTTTGAATATTAATAGTGACATTATACAGAAGGATGTTGATTTTATTGTTAATGCAAATTTAAAAACAAACAAGTTACCTTTGTATCATATTCAAATCAATGGTCATTCTTGCACGGTATTGATTGACTCAGGAGCCAGTGCTAATTACATCAATCCGCGTTTGGTTCTAGTGTTCGAACTTTTCGAGCTTGCACCGATCTTGCGCCAGTTCGAACGAAGCTCGAACCGAGTTTTTGTACTCGAGCTTGCGCCACTTTTTTTGGGTTCGAGCGAGCTTCGATCGATGCTCGCTCGAAGCTCGCTCGGCTAAAATGTCGATAGTAGTCACTTTAAAGTTAAGGTCCTTGAAAGACTACAGATGGCATTTCCCCTTGATTTTAATTTTTTCTTCCCTTTACCATTTTTTTTTTATTTATGCTCTAATAATTCCAATTAGAATGCTTTGGACTTTTTTTAAAAATTGTACAACCAACAAACACATTTACCATAGAAAATGAAACAGTGTTGCACACTATACCCAACTAAGCCAATTTTTTACAGCAACCATAGTAACATGACGTAGCAGAATTAATTTAAACTTTCATGTTCACAAATCCAAATGTATTATAATTATAGATGCAGTAATAGTTTGATTTAAGTATCTGAATTTGGTGTTAAGGCTGGTGGAAAAAAAGTTTTTTTTTTCTTTTTCCAACTTCTATTTCAATAAATAACAATTTTATTATCATAACTTTCTGTAATTAACATCACTTTGACGTGCACTTTGTGTAATAAAAAGGGCGAGCGAGTTCGAGCTATCGTATTTGCAACCGAGCCGAGCTTAAGAAACTTCGAGCGAGCTCGAGCTGCAAAAAAACGCATCCGAGCGAGCTTCGACTGGAACACGATCGAAGCTCGCTCGAGAGTTTCGATCTTCATTCCGAACACTATTTGGTTCCCTATGTATCACATGTAAAACCAACAGTTCAAGGACAATCTGTTGAAACGGCTAATGGTCAACAAACTCCCATCAACCAGATTGCTACGTTTTCAGTTGCATAAGGTGATTACACCGATAGAATAGAAGCTTACGTTTTTGACACCAAGTTTGATATTATTTTGGGGCGATCATGGTTAAGTCAAATCCAACCTATACCTGACTGGAGTACTGGGAGCTGGAAAATTAAAGTTCGGAACGATCCTAATAAGGTAACTTATATACATCCATTACAATTGAATTCGATCAAGCAACATACAGGAATAAATGACAATGAGCACAGCAATCTCTCTGAAGAAAAAGATGATTCCAATTTAAATTTTTTGATCAGTGCTAAGCAGTTAGATTCATTATTTAAGAAAAACAAAGTAGAAGAATGTTACTTAATTGATTTATCTATTATTAATTTTCAATCTGATGATCTTATGGTGATGGTTGATACTGAAGATAGGAAGGAAAAGCCAATGTCAAATGAAGATAGAATTAATGAAGAATGGATCAAGGAGTTTGCCACGCTTTACCCAACCGTCTTCAAAGGAAAAATCGACAGTCTCCCTCCATTGCGTGATTCTGTAGAAGATATGATTGTGTTAAATCCGGACATCAAAGTGGATCCAAAGGCTCCGTACAAGATGAGTCCGCTTGAACTACGGGAATTAAAAAGACAATTGGACACTTTACTGAAACAAGGTCTGATAGAACCAACTTCGTCGCAATACGGCAGACCTGTTTTATTTGTCGAGTCCCGCAGCTGTCAAAGGTCAACCACCAAAACTTCGGATGGTTTGTGACTACCGGTCTGTAAACAAAGCTACTATCTCTCAACGCATACCTGTTCCACGAATTGATGAATGCCTTGAGCAGTTGCATGGCGCACAGTATTTTAGCTCGATTGATTTACAGAGTGGATTTCACCAGCAGCGCCTAACCGACAGCGATTCCAAGAAAACCACCATTACTACGCGATATGGCCAGTTTCAGTGGAAAGTCATTCCGTTCGGATTAAAAAACAGTGGGGCTCAATTCATGAAAATGATGAACTCCGTTCTGCATGAGTTGATCGACAAGATATGCATTGTTTATATCGACGATGTACTGATTTTTACCAAAGATAAAGATGTTGAAGTTCACAAACAGCACGTGCATATGGTTATGAAAAAGTTAGCTGAAGCTGGATTGGTGGTCAATAGAAGTAAATGCAAATTTAATCGTCAGACACTCACCTTTTTAGGATATGACATTACAGCCAATGTAGGAATAAGCCCCTCAAAAAAGAAGGTCGAGGCAATTTTATCTTGGCCAGTTCCAAAAAACGTGCAGGATATTCGTAAGTTTATTGGCATGTGTCAATATTACAAGTCCTTTCTGCCGTCTTTTGCCCATGTTGCGTCGCCAATTACCGATTTAACGAAAGGTACTGGTCCCAAACAGCGAAGTATTGATTGGTCACCTGATTGTCAAGTTGCATTTGAACAGATCAAGCAAATGATCACATCTGCCCCTGTTTTATTAACCCCTTGTATGACTAACCGATGGAGAATTGAGTGTGACAGTTCCAATTTTAGCTGTGGAGGTGTATTACTACAAGAAGATCCAAACGATGGCAACAAATGGAAGCCCGTTGCATATGAATCACACAAGTTTAGCTTGCAAGAAAGAAATTATCCGGCCCAAGAACGCGAATATCTAGCAATTCTCCATTGTCTTCGAACGTGGCGTTGTTTCATTGATGGCAACGATTATGAAGTCTATACAGATCATCTCCCTTTGAAGTATTACAACGATAGCGCCAAAATCTCTCCCAGATTAGAACGATGGATGGCCGAATTGAGTCTATTTTCTCCAAAAATCATATATAAGAAGGGTGAAGAACAGATTGTTCCTGATAGCTTAAGCCGTAGAGATGGTCCTGACTGCACGCCAAACGAAAAATCTTTTGAGCCTAGATATCTCTATGATTCTCCTGATATTTGCGCTGCTATCATTTCTGAAAAAACTCGCAAATTTGATGATCCGCTGATAACCGATCCTGTTCAAGATTGGCCTTTGTTTTATTTCAAGGATGAAGAAAATTGGCCTGAGAAGTACAAGAATGAATTGACAAAGCAAAAACACTTATATGTAGTCAAAGAACAACATGTTTGGAAAAAGATTGGTGGATCTGATGGTGACAAAACAGAGAAACTGGTAAAATTCATTCCATTCAAACGTCGTGCCGATTTGGTGGAAGATTTTCATCGTGGTTTTGGACACCAAGGTAACATTACGGTTCAACAATTGATGAAATCAAGATTTTGGTGGCCCCACATGACTGGTGATAATACAACTTGGTTAGCTCAATGCCCAGAATGTCAACTTCATTCGAGAAAAGAATTGAATGTACACCATGCGCCTATGAAGCCACTGGAAATTCCACCTCCATTTTCTCGATGGCACCTTGATTTTATTGGTGAACTACCTACTACCAAAAATGGGAATAAATGGATTATCATGGCCGTTGATTACAACACAAACTGGCCAATTGCCCGAGCCCTGCCTGCTGCCACTGCTGACCAAATTGTTAAATTTATTTACGAGGAAATTGTCATGCGTTTCTCTTGCCCAACTGAGCTGGTAACGGACCGAGGCGCAAACTTTATGTCAAAAATTCTGAAGCAATATATGGCAAAGTTAAAATCGAATCATATTTTTACAAGTGCTTTCCATCCCAGAACTAACTCGAAATGTGAACGGTTGAACCAAACATTCAAGCATATGCTAACAAAATATGTCAAAGGTGAAGTGCATAGTTGGGACGAGTTTATCGAAACAGCCCTTTTCTCCTGTCGAATCCGAAAACATGCAACCACAGGATTAAGTCCTTTTTACATGACCTACGGGGTTAATCCAATTCTTCCTGGTGACTCGATGCGTCCATTTATGGATCCGCTGACTGAAGAAGATCCAGAGCTTATCGCTGAAGATGCTTTAACACATCTGCGTTATCTTAGGGAAAACAGATTTCTTGCCGGGGATCGACTAAAAATTCAAGCGGACAAAGACAAAGAAAAGTGGGATAGTGCTCTCAAGAATCAAACAGTTCAAACGTTTGAAATTGAAGACTATGTTATGCTTCGGCATGAAAGTAAAAAGGGTTTGGAGTTCAATTGGATGGGCCCTTATCAAGTTATAAAGCGCAATTTAGATTTCAATACTTACAAAATCAAAGAAATCGAGGGCAACATTTACTCCTCATGGGTACATACAGATCGTTTACACCCTATCAAATACGATGGATCATCTATCTCAACATCCTGGTATATACCTCGTGTAGCCCGTGCTAAAGATAAAGAAAAGAACACCTAAGAAAAAAAAAAAAAAAAAAAAATCCTACGGGACTTTTGTTTGGAAAGGGGGTATTGTCGTACCTTTTTCGGTCTCTTAATAATAATTAGATATAAAATAGTATAATTCATATTTGTAATAAAATGATCTTTTTTGATCTCCTAACTAAATATTTTGTATCTTGGATTAATTACTATAAGTCTTACGCCACTATACCCTGTCTGCCACACAACAATGGGCAAAAAGTGAAAAGAGTGGGATTTGAACCCACGCCTCCGAAGAGATCACGACCTTAACGTGACGCCTTAGACCAGCTCGGCCATCTTTCCACACACTCTTTCCGCTATAGAATTTAATTACTTAATTTGAAACGCAGCCCAAAAAGGAAATTTTCTAGAACAATCCATCCATCTACAAAAAGTACATCGTTAGATTCAACAATACATCTGGAGTATACATCTGAAAACCCCAAAGTCGTATTACCTTTACATCTGAAGATATCCAATTTCCAAGTTTTTCGACATCTTGGACATTCGCTACATTTTAAGATGAACAACAATGTTGAAGCCCTCCTGCAGGACCTCAGCTCCGCCATCTCGAATTTAAACTCAAAATTCGACGCCACCTCAGCCCGGTATGAAACCGTGATCCAGGAACTCCGGTCCGAAAACCAACGCCTCAGCGCTGAGATGTCTCGCATTCAGGCCATACTCAAGACCATCCAAGGTGCTACTACCAGTAGTGCTATGGACATTGACACTGCTGCTACCCCAAGTGCCCCACGTACACCAGGTACTAACGCTAGCAAATATGCTACTGCCACTCCCATTACCGTTCCCAACAATGGTAATACCACCAGCGTACCTGAAGTACCTACCCCTCGTTCTCATGTGAAACATACGGATAAGCCAGCCAATAGCTGGGTACAAGTCGCTAAGCGCAAATCCAAAGCTCCCCTTTCCGATCGCAAGCGATCTGCTACTGCCCGTGCCTTTACTGCCCCTCGTGATGTAACCGCTCCTTCTGGTTATGCATATGTGTACATTCCACGTTCACGTAACCTTAATCGTCGTGATGTTCGTCACCGATTTGCACTATTGGGTATTGAAACCGCCCGTGTTATTGATATCTCCTTCCCTGCTCGATCTGTCATTGGTATCTTGATTCACCAAGAATACCTCAGCACTTTCACAGCTGTCCTTGCTGACTGTAAAGTCAAATTTATTGAGGATTTTAACCCTACTGACGCCACCCATGTCGCTGATCCCAAGTACGCAGATATGCCAGCCCCACAACGCTCACGCCTTGCTGCTGCCCTACAACAGGATAGATGCTACACCACGCTTAACTTTGTTAGAGAATACTTGGTCCCAAGCGTTAGTAAATTTTTTGTTGAACAAGGATGGATTAGTGACGCTCTGGCCCAGAGCGTAGTACATCAAAGACTCCCTCGACCCATCAAAAAATCTCGTGACGAAAGTTACCGTGGTTTTGCTGCCGAAGCCTTCTTGAATGTCACCGGTGATGGTGATGCTGAAATGGGCGAAGAATTTTGTGAAAATGCATATGGAACGGATAGAGTGCATCTGCTTTTTGGTGGTACCTAAAAAAAAAATTTAAGCAGAGACAAATAATTAGTTGGGTCAAACACATTTTCCTTATAATTAATATCCCATCTGAAAGGTTAGGATTGTTTTTAATGTTGATTAAAATGAGAATCTACATTTATCAAATTAAAAAACATAACAGATTCTGGATTCAACTTTTTTTTTTAGGTGGGGGCGGTGGAAAAATGTCACAACCTGTGCAAAAAAGTTTTTAGGCCAATAATAACCTGCCGCTAATATCATTAGCCGTAGTCGGATTTTGAAATAACCCACTGTTTGTGCTCACGGATTTAAAAAACCGCGCACAGACTATATAATCGTTAGCAATGGCTTGAAATAACTTCAACCTTTTTTGTGTACTTAGTAGAACTACTTGAATTTTAAAATATACATTAAAACAAATATTCTTAAGATGCGTGACCCTTTTTAAAAATAATTTATCTATTGAAAGGCTGGAAATATTGATTTGAAGTTGTTTTAGAGACAGCCTATGAAATCACAGTCGGAGGCTCAATATCACCAACCCTGAAAAAGGGTAAGAAAGTTTAAACATTTTTTATGTACTAAGTAGAACCACTTGTAATTTAGAATACATATTATGAACTTTATTCTTAAGATACGTGACCCTTTTTAAAATTAATATATTTTTTGAAAGGCTTGAAATATTGATCTGAAGTTGCTCAAAGCCGGCCTATGAAATCGCAGACCGAGGCTCAATATTACTTACACTGAAAAGAAGATAAAAAAGTTTAAAACTTTTTTATGTACTAAGTAGAATTATTTGTAATTTAGAATGTATATTATAAAGTATATTCTTAAGATGCGTGACCCTTTTTAAAATTAATATATCTAGTGAAAGGTTCGAAATATTGATTTGAAGTTGTTTAGAGACAGCCTATGAAATCGCAGCCGGAGGCTCAATATCATCAACCTTGAAAAAGGGTAAAAAAGTTTAAATTTTTTTTATGTAATAAGTAGAATTACTTGTAATTTAGAATGTATATTATAAAGTATATTCTTAAGATGCGTGACCCTTTTTAAAAATAATTTATGTATTGAAAGGCTTGAAATATTGATCTAAAGCTGTTTAGAGCCGGCCTATGAAATCGCAGCCGGGGGCCCAATATTACTTCCACTGAAAAATTTTCTTCAAAAAAAAAAAAATCCCCACATAAAAAAAATCTGGCTATGAATAAATTTCCTTTTATATTACTTGTACTAGTCGGAGATGAATGCTCAAAAATGTCACAAAACACGTTAGGAACTACTCAAAAGCAGATGCACTCTACCGACAGTGACGAAGAAACACCTGGCTCTCCTTCATCAACTCAACCTGAACAAACGTCTCATCAACGTAGTTCTCAATGAGTGAGGAACCTACCAGTAACAATATAACCATCGGTCTCTGGAACGCCAATGGTTTAACCGCAACCAAAGTTTCAGAACTCCTCTCCTTTTGTCACTCATTTACCGTCATCTTCATTACTGAATCCAAACTCACCGCTCCTTCTCGTCTACATGATACTGAGGGCTGGACGCAATTTCATCTCTATGGCCCTCCTGTTTATGTAAATCCCACATATAACCGAGGTTCCCAAGGGGTGGTTGCTTTGGTTAACCCCAACTGTCCGGTCACAGTCACTCATCTTCTCTCACCAAATCCATACACACTCTCTCTCCAATTTGGCAAATTGCGTATCTCCCGTCTTTACCTTCCGCCCTCCTTATCTCTCCCTCAAGTCTTTGCCACCCTTGATACTATACCCTTACAGCAGGATTCGATCCTTTGTGGTGATTTTAACGCACGTTTCCATCATTTCACTGGTGACACTGATCGCAACGTAAGAGGTACCCGTCTCCAGTCCTGGTGTGAGGACCATGATCTCTCTATTCTCAATGCTACTATGGCCCACGGCGACGAAACATTTACCAGAATGGTTGAAGGCCAACAACAGAAAAGTATAATTGATTTATTTATTACAAATAATTTAACTATTTTACAGAATCCTTCCATGTTTGTTGACAAAGACCTCGTACTTGGGTCTGACCATTGCGTCCCATCACTTACCTTTGATCTTGAAGTTGATCCTGTAGCTGGTGTTATACCCGATGCTGTACCTCCTCGACGATTATGGAACCTTACCAAATTACTGGAACCTAAAGTCAGTGAGCTGTATACTCGCCACTTCGTCCAAAATGCCAAAGAACTATTTGACTCACTCGACTATACCCGCCAACAGCTTCGGCAATGCCCTGAACATGCAGAAAAACCCGATATGGACGCTTTGAATGATACGCTCTGCTCTGCTATCTATTCGGCTCTCGACAATACTGTAGGGAGTAGGAAGCCTAGACCAGCAACATGGCATAAATATTGGACACCTGCACTCCAAGCAGTAGCGGCTATTAGGAACAATTGTTACCGTCGTTGGCGTAATGCTAATGGTGTCGACAAAGTTTTCTGCTGGATTAAATACCAGGTGGCTAAAAAGAACCTCTGCAGAGATATACTGACTGCCAAGCGTCTTTCGTGGCGTGATTACTGCAACTCAATGGACACTGATTTCAACAAAGCGATCTCTACAATTAAGAATCAGAAACGTAATCGTGAAAGCTCTGGTACTTTTACCCACCCCGAGGGTCCTGCTGCTGCTTCTACTGCCATGGTCAATCATCTTGCACAGGTATATAATGGTCATTTACTTCCATCACCACGCCCTACTTTTTCTTTATTTAGCGAAAACGAACTACCTCATCCATCTCCCATCGAGGAATCTGATGCTGGTATGTTTAAAGCTGATCAGATTGAAGACGTCATAAACTGGCTACCACGTCGTAAGGCTCCAGGTGTTGATCATTTACGGGCTGAAATGCTTGTTCCTCTTCGGTACTTTCTGGGTCTACTCCTGTCTCGTTTTTTCGAAATATGCTGCTTTTGGTCTGACACCCCCATGCAATGGCGACAGGCTCAAGTTTTCCCAATCTTCAAAAAAGGTGACCCGGCCAAGCTTCCAACTACCGGCCTATCTCTCTTACGTCTATTATACGGAAACTATTTGAAATGGTTCTTAAACACACCGTTGAAAAATACTCACCCCGTATTGACGTGGCCCAAGGAGGATTTAAAAGCCGTCACTCGGCCCTGGATCAAGCTCTCTGTTTGCACGACCTCATCCAAGATTACTATCATAGTCACCATGATCGATACCCAGTCGTTGCATTCCTGGACATTGCCACTGCATATGACTCTGTTGACCGTACCATCATCTGGAAAGCTCTTCGTGAAAACGGTTTGCCTATTCCACTTCTTGGTCTATTGCAAAACTTGTTCGATCAGGTCTCGATATCTGTCTTAATTGGTAATGCCACCTCTACTGCGTTCTCTCCGGCCACTGGCGTGTTACAAGGTTCTGTTCTTAGTCCGATGCTATATTCTATATTCATCAATTCACTACCAGTCCAACTACGTGATTTTGCCTCGCCCCTCACCACACGTGTTAAGGTCCCGTCAACCTCCACCTCTGAAAGCTCTTCTGAAAGCGATAATTTTGAAATAACTCCCATTAACTCACTATTGTTTGCTGACGATGTTGCAATTATAGGCACACGTTTTGAAGTACAGGATATGTTAGACTCTGCTGCTGCTCATTCACGCCATCTCGGTTACCGTTGGAAGCCTGAGAAATGTGCTGTCATCAACCATCCTTCTGACCGAATCGATGCTGTCAACCCTCGCCCTCCCCTCAGCCTGTACGGTGTTGCTCTTCCGCAGGTTCAAGACTTTGTTTACCTAGGGGTTCCTTTCAGCATGCGGGGTATCGATAATAAACTGTTGACCACACAACGCGCCAAAGGTACCATTGGAGCTATGGCTACTCTCCACCGGATGGGGGCAAATCGCTCTGGTTTCTCGCTGATGCTTAGCTCCCGCTTGTACAAGACGTTTGTTCGCCCAAAATTTGAATACGGCCTCGCCATCTCCTCCCTCGCCACTGCCGATCTTAAAGCAATTGAAAAACTTCAAGATCGTTGCCTACGGCTCATGGTTGGTGGTCATCCTACCTCGTCTACTGCAGCACTCAAACTAATCACTAATATACCGTCAGTCTCCTGGCGTATTGATGTGTTAATTACCAAATTCTGTATACGTACATGCTACCTCCCTAAGGACTGTCTCCTGAAACTCTTGGACACTACCCTACAAACAAGGTCCCGACTAGCATGCCAATTAAAACGAAACCGTCTCTTTGCCAGCCTACCTCCTGATCCTACAAGTCTTAGCTCGGCAAAACTCAACACACTTCTCCAATTGGATAGACAATCACTGCACTCTACACTAATGCAAAATAATCCCTTGGTTCTGTCGAAGGCCTGTCGACCTAAACTATCGGTTGATCCTATTTTGTATCTCCCCGCTTCTCGTACTGACCGTAGTCGTTTAATTCGATGGCGTATGGGCTGGCTCCCTGGTAGACCTCACGACTGTGTCTGTACCCGTGATCACACATCTCGACGGCATTTTTCTGTTGGTGAATGCGACGCCATTCCTGGGTCGGTCTTCGACTCGCTTCCCCACCCTCCACCAAACGTTCACATTATTGACCATGCTATTAGCATGCTTC